>NW_014040915.1:1735996-1745186 GCF_000293215.1 Trichosporon asahii var. asahii CBS 2479
GAGGCCTTGATGGCAGCAAGCATGTCCTTGATCTGTCTCTTGGATGTGAAGAAGGGGGACAAGTGGGAGACAGTGACTGGAGAGGCTGTCTCCAGCACAGCCAGCACACCAGGGACACCAGGGACATCAGGGACACCAGAGACAGCAGAGTCCCCCATGCCCACTGCAGCTTGAGAGACATGTCCCTCATCCACCAGCTGGGCAAACCACTTGTAAGCTGCAGCCTCAAAGATATTGTGGTTGCAGGTGGCACAAGTCAGTCTCAGTGGGGACCAGTCCCTCACCCAGTACTTGTGGGTGTTAGAGAGGGACATGTCCCTCTGGCAAGGGACATACCCCACTGCCCCCTTGACAATGGACAACAGTCTCTTCTGTCCCTCCCTACCAGTGAATGTCCTAGGTGAAAGTCGTATTTCACACTTCTCGTTTAAGGCACAAGAAACAGTCTTTTTTTGCGGTTTTGGAACCATCTTTCGTTCTTCGGCACGCGCGGCGGTCGCCGAGTTTTCGGCCGAAACAAGATTTTCAGCTGAATCAGTCATGTCGGAATTTCGGGTCTTTAAACACTGGAAATCATAGATCTGGATCCAAAAAGGTCTGCAAAAGTGGTTTCACGCGCGTCGCTGTTGCAGTTGCGGAGATACGGAGCTTTGAAAATTGCTTCCCCCTTTTCCACGAAAGGTCATGATGGGGAATGGGGGGACTGCCCCCTTTTCCACATCATGGCTGGCTGGGGAATAGGGGGACGTCCCCCCTTTCCACATTGGCCTTTTCAGAGAAAAGGGGGACAACTCCCCTGCTGTTTTGCGGTGACTCTGTGTGCCTGACAGCCTCAGTGGCTCCACGACCAGCCCACCGTGTGTGTCTGAAACAGGGATGATGCCCTCAGATCATCTTTGCGGCTGTCCACCGATCCCTCACTGTCATCCGCCAAGTTACTACCATGCAGCCACTTGCACATGAGTGCCATTCGTGTGTCCTGTGTGCGTCCTGCGTGTGTCCAGGGTACATCCTGTGTGAGTCCTGAGTGTGTTCTGTGTGTCTTGCACGTGTCTTCCATGAGTCTTTGGCAATGTCTTCATGTGCTTTGCATGTGTATTGCACATCTATTGAACGTGTAATGTGAGTGTATTGCACGTGTCTTCAATGTGACTTGCACATGTTGTGGGAATGCCCTGGCTGTGTCGTGTGTTATAGGCTGGTCTGGGTGTTCCGGGAGTTTGGGGATTTCGTGATCCGTCGATGCCCTGGCTCCGCAAAATCATGCATCTTGTAGCCCTTTTAAAGCCCTTTCAAATAGTCCAACTCTGATGTCCGGGGCCTTCACGGTTCCCGAGATATGAGCAAAGTCGTGTTTCACCATCATTCTGACATAGTCGTTCTGCGTATTCAGGGCATCTGTGCCAGAAACGGACTGGAGCCCTCAATAGGGGGTCGATAAAGACCCAGGAAAGTGAAATCGGAATCTCAATATGTGTGCTGACAGCGGAGAAATCATTGAAAAACTGATTTCCATTAGTAACTTTTCTAATGGTTTCTAATGGGTGAGGTGACCTGATTACAAATTCTGACCTGGATTAGTATTGGGATGAGGGGCCTTGCTCACTGTGTCCCAGGTGCTGCTCACTGTCAGACAACCCTTGCTCACTGTTGTCCCTCACCTGTCCCTCCTGTCAGTGACTGTGTCCCTCAATCTCTCTGGCCAACAGTGACCTAGCCACTGTATGCTCCCTCCAGGCCATCTATCGGGCCTTGCTCATCATCAATGAGTCCTTGCTGAACATCACTGTCTCCCAGAGACATGTCCCCCACTGTCAGTCTGTCCCCAGAGACATCACTGATTCTTGCCTAGCTCATCACTTGTGCTTTGCTCACTGTCAAAACACTGCTGCTCACTACCAACGTGTCCCTCACACTCCCACCATGTCCCCAGAGACATGTCCCTCCCTGTAAGCCTGTCCCCAGGGACATCACCAATTCATGACATGTTCATCACTTATGCTTTGCTCACTGTCACAACACTGTTGCTCATCACCACTATGTCCCTCCACACTACCCTCATGTCCCCAGAGACATGTCCCTGGAGACATGTCCCTCACTTTGAACCTGGCTCCAGGGACATCACCAGTTATGCTCCATTCACTGTCACAACAACCTTGGTCATCACCACCATTATTGCTGTGCTCACCATCACACTTGTCTCTCAGCCATCAGAGACAGGGACACAGGGACAGAGACAGAGAGACACACACATTACATCACTTTCAAGTACTACTGACTAGCAAGTTGGGAATGGCCTACCAGGTTCTCATAGTGATCACTCTCCAGAGACAGGTAGAAGGCAGAGCTGGCTCTGTCCCTGTCCCCAGCCTCATGCCAGGAGAATGTCCCTCCTTGTCTCTTGAGGACATAGACATGAGCACTGTATGTGTCACACAGAGCCTGAAGCATGAGGTTGTCCCCCCATGTCCCTGGCTGGGACATGTTCCTCAGGTAGAACAGCATAGGCTGTCCTACAAGGAAGCCCTGGTACTTGTCCTGGTTGTCCTCCACAGTTTTGACTGCAGCATCCCTTGTGTCCCTGGGGGACAAGTCCCTGTTGAGAGCTCTGGCAAAGGCTGCAAACATGCAGTTGCCATCACCAGGGATCCAAGATGTCTTGTAGACTCTAGAGACAAAGGGGACACCAGGGACATGGGAGACCAGATGGACAGGGACATGAGTGAGGGTGTTGAATGGAGTGATTGAAGGGACAACAGCAGCAGTCTGTGATGGTGAGCAAGAGACAGAGGGACAGGGGGACAGAGGGACAGAGGGACACAAGTGACAGGGACACTCACTCTAGTCAGACTAGGGACATGCACTACATCTGAGGGACAAGGCCTCTGCCTCCTTAAAGGCAGGTGCTTGCTAGCAACAGTAGGTGGGGGACTGTTGGGAGACTCAGGGACAGGACTGATGGGTGGCAACCCCACTGTCTCTCTGGAGACATCACCCCTGTCCACCAGCACAGCAATCCACTTGAGAGACTGGCTGTGTGTGAGATTGTGCTTGCACTTGTTGCACCTGAGCCTGAATGGCTTCCATCCATGGGACAGATACTTGTGGTTGTCCCCAGAGTTTTTGATGCAAGGGACATGTCCCAGTGGGGAGGCCTTGATGGCAGCAAGCATGTCCTTGATCTGTCTCTTGGATGTGAAGAAGGGGGACAAGTGGGAGACAGTGACTGGAGAGGCTGTCTCCAGCACAGCCAGCACACCAGGGACACCAGGGACATCAGGGACACCAGAGACAGCAGAGTCCCCCATGCCCACTGCAGCTTGAGAGACATGTCCCTCATCCACCAGCTGGGCAAACCACTTGTAAGCTGCAGCCTCAAAGATATTGTGGTTGCAGGTGGCACAAGTCAGTCTCAGTGGGGACCAGTCCCTCACCCAGTACTTGTGGGTGTTAGAGAGGGACATGTCCCTCTGGCAAGGGACATACCCCACTGCCCCCTTGACAATGGACAACAGTCTCTTCTGTCCCTCCCTACCAGTGAATGTCCTAGTCAAGTGAGACAGGATCTTCAGTCTGGTGGTGCTGTCTCTGATGCTGGGGACACCAGGGACAAAGGGCAAATCAGGGACATCAACTGTCTCTGTCCCTTGTCCCTCCAACCACCAGGCAGTGGGTGAGAGACAGTCTGTCACCTGTCTCCTGCCAGCATTCCACCCAGCAGATGCCAAGAGATCAGCCACAGCCTGCTTCTGCAGCCTGGTGGCAGCAGCATTGTTGTCCCCAGTGAAGAGGGACAGAGACTCTGCCCTGAGAGACATCCACCTGGCATTGTCTAGGAGACCTTGTTTGGTGGTGACCTTGACAGCCAGTTCAAGGAAGGGCAGTGTCCCTTAGGGGTTAGGGGTTACATGTGTGGGCGGGGGTGGGGGGTGCCAAAAATCGCCCTCTGGATTATTACGTACTCTGAAAGAGTGATTTTTTTGCTGCAGATTGAGCTACCCCACTCTGCGCGGAGACCATTTTCGGTCACACTTTCGGCACTTTGAAGTTTCAGCACAGAAACATGGGTGAAAACGTGACCGGAACTGTGACTAGGGATCGGCCGTTTCACGTGGAAACATATCTAGGGGATATCTATGACGTCACCAAGTTTCATCGCTCCAGCTCCTTTGCGGGTGCACGTGGACCAGTTACACCACTCTGGGCAGCTGAAATTTTGGCTAAGTCCAAACGACACTGCGTCGGTGCACTGTCGAGAGACTTCCGACAGCCTGTCGACATTCCGAGTGATGTCGACTCCTTGTCGTCAGTGACCCCTCGTCTTCACAGTCGCCTGCCACTGCACCACACAGCTTTCGAGACATTCTGATAGCATTTCGTTCACTACTTAATCATTTCCGCCACTGTCGACAGCTGTCGACTACAGGTCCCTCGCAGCGACGAGGTTCTCGTAGTGCTTCGTGCCGGCGTTGAAGAACAGTTTGATGACTCGACCGCTGTCGCTGTCACCGCCGTCAACCCACTCATAGTCGAGAGTGTGCGACATGTGAAGAACCTTGATCGAGACCTTGTACGACGCAGCGAGGGCAGCGAGCGTCAGCTGGTCGCCGTATTCGAACTGTTTCGCCATGGCGTCGAGGTACATGTCGAAGTCGCCGTACTGCTTCTCCATCTCGTCGTCAGCGTAGAAGGCCTCGAACTGCTTGAAGTTCTCGAACATGTAGTCGACAGCAGCCTTGCGAGCAGCGATGTGGTCGATTCCATCGTACGCTTTGGCGAAAGCACGGAACTGGCAGTTGCCGTCACCGATTGTCCACCTCGTGCGATAGTAGGCAGGCTCGACAGGAAGTCGGACAAGTCGAGACATGCCGGGGACTTCGAAGCGGAGACGATTGATGGCGGGAGGTGGGCGGAATGCCTTGTCGATGCGGCGAGGGGGAGTGACACTGCTGAGTGGGGTACGGTGAACGACGCCGAGCTTGTCGTTGGTGACCCGACGGCTGTCGTCCGCTGTGTCGCTCTGCCGCCTGGCAGACGGGATGCCCACAGCCTGTCGGGGGACCCAGTCGTTGATGATGAGTTGAGCGACCCAGCGCATCGCTTGGCCGAGAGGGAGGTTGTCCTTGCACGACTTGTCGCGGCACTGCCAGCGCGGCGGATGACGCGCCTTGATGTCGTAGCTGTGCTTTTCGTTCTTGCGACAGGGAAATCCCTTCTTCTTGCCCTTCGTTCGGATGATCGCCACAAGGTTACGCTTGTCGAGGTCTGTCGGGTAGAGGCGGTTGAGGATGGCGAGGAGCTCGACTTCTGACATAGCCTCGTCAGAGATCTCGACAGTGCGCCACCAGGCGACTGGGTCGAGTGAGCGTGTCGGAGTACGCAGACCGGCGTTCCAACCTAGCGAGTTGAAGACGTCAAGAGAGATGCGCTTCGAGACATCAGCAGCAGCGGCGTCAGCTGCAACTGAGTTGTCGCTGTGACCCTCGAGGTCAGCAGAGTCACTGTCGCCACCACCATCGAAGGCGGCTGCATCATCGTCGGTGATGTTGGCATCTTCGGCGTCACTGTCGTGAGTCTCGACGGCATGGTTCAAGTTCCCGTGTGGGGCGATGGCGTTGTCGTCGGCAGAGCCAGGAGTCGAGTCACCATCGAACACAGCGTCAGAGGATTCGACAGACGCAGCGGTCTGCTTGGTGGGCTTCGACATCTTCGGCCAGGCGGGATAGGCACCGAAGTCAAAACCGGTGTTGTCGATCCAGACGATGGGGTGGCGCTTATTGACGGTGGGAGTCAGACGCTTGCGGTTCATGGCGAGTGACTTGCCGTGGGCAGCCTTGACTTTGGCGACAGGGGCGACAGTCACACGGTTGGCGACGGTGGTGCTCGTGCGTGTCGAGCGCATGTCACGGGCTGTCGCAGCAACCTTGGCAGTTCGTTTGTATCCCATGGCTATGACGTCAGCAGTGCGATAGCTGTCGTCGGTAGTATCGATGACAGCGAGACATACCGATAGCGATGATTCAGATGCGAAAGAGGTTTCGAGGTGTTTCGAGTTGTCGATTCGAGCGATAGGAACGATGCAGAGTCGTTTAAGAACGTGGGGAACCGCCTAGAAGCTGCCTTTATATAGTTTTGCGGTGTCTGATAAGACTTGGCACATGACACGTCATTGGCAAGTTGCGTCGAGGACGTCGACAGAGCTCGATAAGCACTCGAACTACATCACAAAGGCATTCGACAGAGTCGATAAGCCCGCCAGGTTGGGTGAAACATCGTTAGACCTTGGCCTTGTCGCCGTGTGCAGCGAACAGTGTCGCGGAGGTCGGCTGCGACATGGATACAGGTGTCGACACTGTCGTCAGGCCTCGAAACATCGCAAGTGGCTGCAAGTGATGTCGGTCCAGTCACAGCTTGCCGTCATCACTCCCGACGCAAGTACGAGAGGCAGTACACTTCGTCGACACACCATTGGGACGTGAGAAGTGGCTGTCGACACTGTCACACGCGTGCAAGATTTGTCACTGTACGTACATGCGAGTTGAGCATGCCCAGTGTCAGGATGCGCCTACTAACCATCACCCGCTGGCAGCCACGACACGTGCAACTGTACGTTATATAGCTATGTGTATTCATATACTATATAGTGCCAACCACCCACCCTACGATTTTATGTTTTTTGTATTTTTATCTATGGAGCTTTGTCGTTATTTCGATTTGTTTGTGGTTTTGTCGTTTTCGTAGCCGGATCCGGATTCAGTTTCGTTCATAGTCGTTCTTCAGAGTCGGTCCCGAGCGTTCTGCAGCATCTTGCTGACCGAGGTGAGTTGCTCAGCGAGATCCTCCGTCATGTCTTCCATGAGGATGGCGAGCTCACGTGCCGTAATAGGGTGTTCTTTGTCGTGGACCCGGTTGGTGGCTCGATCCGTGGTGCGCTCCAGTTGGGCCCGGATGGCCTGGACCTTCTTCCGCCACGTGCTCAGCTGCTCCCGCTGCTCTGCAAGGGTGGGGCGCTTCCGCTTGGGCTTGGGGGCCGTGGTGCTGCCGCTGCCGGGTGTGCTCTGGGTACGAGGTGCCCGCCCGTCTATGTTGCAGGTGTTATGCTGCGCCTTGCACAGCTCACACTGCCCCGCCGTAGCCCTGACACATGTCTTCTTGGCTCTGACACAAGGGCCGCAGGGGATGATAGCCACCGCCCCAATTGCTGACCGGCCTGGGGCATCATGGGCACCCGCATTAGTCCCGGCACCACTACCGGCAGGGCTCCCCGCAGGAGAACACACCGCCCTATCTACTACAAGTCTATCAGCAGTGATCCCCGCAGGGGTATCCACCGCACTATGGACTGTACTAGCTACTACAGAAGACACTGCAGGGGACTCCACAGGAGAACCACCCACACTATGGACTGCATCACTATGAGAGGGCATTGTACGTAACTATGGACTACTTGGTTGGTGGGAAAAGTCCTCTGGGTGGGTGCTTATATGCTTTTTCGCCCACCTGCCTCCACCTTTGCCCACGTCACCATATGACGTCACTATGACACCATATGACGTCACTATGACACCATATGACGTCACTATGACACCATACGACGCCATACGATGCCATACGACGCCATATGACGTCACTATGACACCATACGACGCCATATGACGTCACTATGACACCATACGACGCCATATGACGCCATATGACGTCACTATCACACCATACGACGCCATATGACGTCACTATCACACCATACGACGCCATATGATGCCATATGACATCACTATGACACCATATGACGCCATATGACACCATATGATGCTATAGGATGCCATATGACGCCATATGACGTCAGTATGACACCGTATGACATCACTATGACGCCATATCATGCTATATGACACTGCATGTTGCCACTATGACGTAATACATGGTTATATGATGCCGTTCATTGGCCCAATGACGCAATCAGCAGTGATACGACGTCATATGACTTCATAATGATGCTGTATGACACCATTATGATGCAATGGACGGTGATATGATGCCATAGCTTGTCCATACGGTGCAACTAGCAGTGATACGACCCCGTAGGTTGGCGATATGCAGCAACCATGATGGGCATGAGGCCATATGCAGGCAATAGGCCACCACCCACTGCCCACGACCCCCAAGACACCCAAGTGTGCATCCCATCCTAGCCCTACCGTTTTTCCAGGGTAGGTAGTGTATTTTCAGACGGTTCCGAAATGACTTGTTTCGTTGCTGAAACTTCGTTATTGAGGTTGTAATAGCCATTTGAAGTTTTCGGACGCGAATGTGAAACGACCCGACCTCCACTTTTTTACACGGCTCCAAGGGCCCTTCCAAACGGCCCAGAATGCACCCTGAATGGCACTTGTATCTTAACTAGTTCCCGAGTTATTGGCCGTCAAAGTTCGGATTTCGGGATTCTGTCCTGCCTGTAACTCCAGAACCAAGACAGCTAGAGACGAGAACTAACTTGCGCCAGAGTCGTCTCAGCAATCCCTTTCAACTGCAATACCTTCGAAACGGCAAGCATGGTTTGGCAGGGCATGGTCATTATTGCCGACTCTCAACTCGTGCTTCAGTCCACAAGCCCATGCTAATTACCACGACACTTTCCACTGCAACAGAAGTGTGGTGAGGACATTCCGTGTCATCACATAGCCCAGACAGTGGCGTTTCACGTCCGGTACATCCATTGTACACAGAGTACGCACTTGATGAGTGTGAGTACGTACCCGACTTGTGTCAAACCAGTGATGAGATAGTTGCCATGGATGATCCTGAAAGGCTTCAGGCTTGCTTCGCGAGGCACTCAGGGTGGGGATCAGGGAGGTTAGCGGTTGTCAGGGGGTCAGCGGTGGGAGGGAATCATTGCCTTCAGTGTGGCCAGGACGTGTTCTGTGCTGTGGCATGTGCGGTGCAAGTGGACTGGCGGTGAGCGGGCGTCGTTGTCGGCCGTGAGGGAGATTGAGATCAAGTTGATGATGGACATGTGCGAGGCATGGCAGCCCGGCCGGGGCGGGGTCGTGGTCGGGCTTTGGGGTGAGAGAGCGAGGGAAGTGGGAGGGACGAGGTCGGGACGAGGACTGGGTGGCATGTGCGGGGACAGGTCAGGTCGGGTAGAGTTGGAGGTAGAGTTGTTACATGTGTGGGCGGGGGTGGGGGGTGC